>NW_024037053.1:2209742-2237019 GCF_015706575.1 Patiria miniata
AAACTATATATCTATCGAAAGCTACTGAGTAGGGCTACAACAGGCAAAAACAAGTAAGTCTTTACACTCAAGTCTTGATGAGAAAATGCAAGATATAGTCACAGTCCTGCCGATTTCGTTTTGTGCAGCAACTCCCATAGCACGGCCTGTTAGTGCCGTGATGTATTGCTCTCTATATCTCTACCGAAAGATACCTTTAAGAACAAAATTTTAGACAAACTATAAATGGAGCGAAAGCTACTGAGTAGGGCTACAACATGCAAAAACAAGTAAGTCTTTACCTCAAGACCTTTGGAGAAAAAGCAAGATGTAGTCGCTAAGCCCTTCTAATTTCGTTTTGTGCAGCAACTCCCATAGCACGGCCTGTTAGTGCCGTGCTGTATTGGCTCCTATATCTCGACTGAAAGGTACCTTTAAGAACGATATTCCACACAAACTATATATGGATCGAAAGCTACTGAGTAGGGCTACAACATGCAAAACAAGTAAGTCTTTACGCTCAAGACTTTGGAGAAAATGCAAGATGTAGTCACTACCCTTCTAATTTCGTTTTGTGCAGCAACTCCCATAGCACGGCCTGTTAGTGCCGTGCTGTATTGGCTCTCTATATCTCGACTGAAAGCTACTTTAGGAAACGAAATTTCGGACAAACTATATATGGATCGAAAGCTACGAGTAGGGCTACAACATGCAAAAACAAATAAGTCTTTACGTTCAAGACTTTTGGAGAAAATGCAAGATGTAGTCACTAAGTCCTGCCGATTTCGTTTTGTGCAGCAACTCCCATAGCACGGCCTGTTAGTGCCGTGCTGTATTGGCTCTCGATATGTCGGCCGTAAGGTATTTTTAAGAACGATATTTCCACACAAAACTATATATGGATCGAAAAGCTACTGAGTAGGGCTACAAACATGCAAAAACAAGTAAGTCTTTACGCTCAAGACTTGGAGAGAGAAAAAGCAAGATGTAGTCACTACCCTTCTAATTTCGTTTTGTGCAGCAACTCCCATAGCACGGCCTGTTAGTGCCGTGCTGTATTGGCTCTCTATATCTCGACTGAAAGGTACTTTAAGAACGAAATATTAGACAAACTATATATGGATCGAAAGCTATTGAGTAGGGCTACAACATGCGAAAGCAAGTAAGTCTTTACGTCAAGACTTTTGGACAAAATGGAAGATGTATTCACTAAGCCCTTCTAATTTGTTTTTGTGCAGCAACTCCCATAGCACGGCTTGTTTGTGCCGTGCTGTATTGGCTCTCTATATCTCGACTGAAAGGTACCTTTAAGAACGAAATTTCGGACAAACTATATATGGATTGAAAGCTACTGAGTAGGGCTACAACCTGCAAAAACAAGTAAGTCTTTACGTTCAAGACTTTGGAGAAAATGAAAGATGTAGTCACTAAGTCCTGCCGATTTCGTTTTGTGCAGCAACTCCCATAGCACGGCTTGTTAGTGCCGTGCTGTATTGGCTCTCTATATCTCGACTGAAAGGTACCTTTAAGAACGAAATATTAGACAAACTATATATGGATCGAAAGCTATTGAGTAGGGCTATAACATGCAAAAACAAGAAAGTCTTTACGCTCAAGACTTTTGGAGAAAATGGAAGATGTAGTCACTAAGCCCTTCTAATTTCGTTTTGTGCAGCAACTCCCATAACACGGCTTGTTAGTGCCGTGCTGTATTGGCTCTCTATATCTCGACTGAAAGGTACCTTTAAGAACGAAATATTCGGACAAACTATATATGGATCGAAAGCTACAGAGTAGGGCTACAACATGCAAAAATAAGTAAGTCTTTACGTCAAGACTTTTGGAGAAAATGCAAGATGTAGTCACTTAGTCCTGCCGATTTCCTTTTGTGCAGCAACTCCCATAGCACGGCCTGTTAGTGCCGTGCTGTATTGGCTCTCGATATGTCGGCCGTAAGGTACCTTTAAGAACGATATTCCACACAAACTATATATGGATCGAAAGCTATTGAGTAGGGCTACAACATGCAAAAACAAGTAAGTCTTTACGCTCAAGACTTTTGAGAAAAATAGAAGATGTAGTCACTACCCTTCTAATTTCGTTTTGTGCAGCAACTCCCATAGCACGGCCTGTTAGTGCCGTGCTGTATTGGCTCTCTATATCTCGACTGAAAGGTACCTTTAAGAACGAAATATTAGACAAACTATATATGGATCGAAAGCTATTGAGTAGGGCTACAACATGCAAAAACAAGTAAGTCTTTAGCTCAAGACTTTGGAGAAAATGGAAGATGTAGTCACTAAGCCCTTCTTAATTTCGTTTTGTGCAGCAACTCCCATAGCACGGCTTGTTAGTGCCGTGCTGTATTGGCTCTCTATATCTCGACTGAAAGGTACCTTTAAGAACGAAATTTCGGACAAACTATATATGGATCGAAAGCTACAGAGTAGGGCTACAACATGCAAAAATAAGTAAGTCTTTACGTTCAAGACTTTGGAGAAAATGCAAGATGTAGTCACTAAGTCCTGCCGATTTCCTTTTGTGCAGCAACTCCCATAGCACGGCCTGTTAGTGCCGTGCTGTATTGGCTCTCGATATGTCGGCCGTAAGGTACCTTTAAGAACGATATTCCACACAAACTATAGATGGATCGAAAGCTATTGAGTAGGGCTACAACATGCAAAAACAAGTAAGTCTTTACGCTCAAGACTTTTGGAGAAAATAGAAGATGTAGTCACTACCCTTCTAATTTCGTTTTGTGCAGCAACTCCCATAGCACGGCCTGTTAGTGCCGTGCTGTATTGGCTCTCTATATCTCGACTGAAAGGTACCTTTAAGAACGAAATATTAGACAAACTATATATGGATCGAAAGCTATTGAGTAGGGCTACAACATGCAAAACAAGTAAGTCTTTAGCTCAAGACTTTTGGAGAAAATGGAAGATGTATTCACTAAGCCTTCTAATTTCGTTTTGTGCAGCAACTCCCATAGCACGGCTTGTTAGTGCCGTGCTGTATTGGCTCTCTATATCTCGACTGAAAGGTACCTTTAAGAACGAAATTTCGGACAAACTATATATGGATCGAAAGCTACTGAGTAGGGCTACAACATGCAAAAAACAAGTAAGTCTTTACGCTCAAGACTTTTGGAGAAAATGCAAGATGTAGTCACTAACCCTTCTAATTTCGTTTTGTGCAGCAACTCCCATAGCACGGCCTGTTAGTGCCCGTGCTGTATTGGCTCTCTATATCTCGACGGAAAGGTACCTTTAAGAACGAAATATTAGACAAACTATATATGGATCGAAAGCTATTGAGTAGGGCTACAACATGCGACAGCAAGTAAGTCTTTACGCTCAAGACTTTTGGAGAAAATGGAAGATGTATTCACTAAGCCCTTCTAATTTCGTTTTGTGCAGCAACTCCCATAGCACGGTTTGTTAGTGCCGTGCTGTATTGGCTCTCTATATCTCAGCCGTAAGGTACCTTTAAGAACGATATTCCACACAAACTATATATGGATCGAAAGCTATTTAGTAGAACTACAACATGCAACAACAAGTAAGTCTTTACGTTCAAGACTTTTGGAGAAAATGCAAGATGTAGTCACTAACCCTTCTAATTTCGTTTTGTGCAGCAACTCCCATAGCACGGCCTGTTAGTGCAATGCTGTATTGGCTCTCTATATCTCGACTGAAAGGTACTTTCAGAACGAAATTTCGGACAAACTATATATGGATCAAAAGCTACTGAGTAGGGCTACAACATGCAAAAACAAGTAAGTCTTTACACTCAAGTCTTGTGGAGAAAATGCAAGATGTAGTCACTAAGTCCTGCCGATTTCGTTTTGTGCAGCAACTCCCATAGCACGGCCTGTCAGTGCCGTGCTGTATTGGCTCTCTATATCTCGACTGAAAGGTACCTTTAAGAACGAAATATTAGACAAACTATATATGGATCGAAAGCTATTGAGTAGGGCTACAACATGCAAAAACAAGTAAGTCTTTAGCTCAAGACTTTTGGAGAAAATGGAAGATGTATTCACTAAGCCCTTCTAATTTCGTTTTGTGCAGCAACTCCCATAGCACGGCTTGTTAGTGCCGTGCTGTATTGGCTCTCTATATCTCGACTGAAAGGTACCTTTAAGAACGAAATTTCGGACAAACTATATATGGATCGAAAGCTACTGAGTAGGGCTACAACATGCAAAAACAAGTAAGTCTTTACGCTCAAGACTTTTGGAGAAAATGCAAGATGTAGTCACTACCCTTCTAATTTCGTTTTGTGCAGCAACTCCCATAGCACGGCCTGTTAGTGCCGTGCTGTATTGGCTCTCTATATCTCGACGGAAAGATACCTTTAAGAACGAAATATTAGACAAACTATATATGGATCGAAAGCTATTGAGTAGGGCTACAACATGCGACAGCAAGTAAGTCTTTACGCTCTAGACTTTGGAGAAAATGGAAGATGTATTCACTAAGCCCTTCTAATTTCGTTTTGTGCAGCAACTCCCATAGCACGGTTTGTTAGTGCCGTGCTGTATTGGCTCTCTATATGTCAGCCGTAAGGTACCTTTAAGAACGATATTCCACACAAACTATATATGGATCGAAAGCTATTTAGTAGAACTACAACATGCAACAACAAGTAAGTCTTTACGTTCAAGACTTTTGGAGAAAATGCAAGATGTAGTCACTACCCTTCTAATTTCGTTTTGTGCAGCAACTCCCATAGCACGGCCTGTTAGTGCAATGCTGTATTGGCTCTCTATATCTCGACTGAAAGGTACTTTTCAGAACGAAATTTCGGACAAACTATATATGGATCAAAAGCTACTGAGTAGGGCTACAACATGCAAAAACAAGTAAGTCTTTACACTCAAGTCTTGTGGAGAAAATGCAAGATGTAGTCACTAAGTCCTGCCGATTTCGTTTTGTGCAGCAACTCCCATAGCACGCCCTGTTAATACCGTGCTGTATTGGCTCTCTATATGTCGGCCGTAAGGTACCTTTAAGAACGAAATTTCGGACAAACTATATATGGATCGAAAGCTTCTGAGTAGGGCTACAACATGCAACAACAAGTAAGTCTTTACGCTCAAGACTTTGGAGAAAATGCAAGATGTAGTCAGTAAGTCCTGCCGATTTCGTTTTGTGCAGCAACTCCCATAGCACGGCCTGTTAGTGCCGTGCTGTATTTGGCTCTCTATATCTCGACTGAAAGGTACTTTAAGAACGAAATTTCGGACAAACTATATATGGATCAAAAGCTACTGAGTAGGGCTACAACATGCAAAAACAAGTAAGTCTTTACACTCAAGTCTTGTGGAGAAAATGCAAGATGTAGTCACTAAGTCCTGCCGATTTCGTTTTGTGCAGCAACTCCCATAGCACGCCCTGTTAGTACCGTGCTGTATTGGGTCTTTATATGTCGACTGAAAGGTACCTTTAAGAACGAAATATTAGACAAACTATATATGGATCGAAAGCTATTGAGTAGGGCTACAACATGCAAAAAGAGTAAGTCTTTTCGCTCAAGACTTTTAGAGAAAATGCAAGATGTAGTTGCTAAGCCCTTCTAATTTCGTTTTGTGCAGGAACTCCCATAGCACGGCTTGTTAGTGCCGTGCTGTATTGGCTCTCTATATCTCGACTGAAAGGTACCTTTAAGAACGATATTCCACACAAACTATATATGGATCGAAAGCTTCTGAGTAGGGCTACAACATGCAACAACAAGTAAGTCTTTACGCTCAAGACTTTTGGAGAAAATGCAAGATTTAGTCAGTAAGTCCTGCCGATTTCGTTTTGTGCAGCAACTCCCATAGCACGGCCTGTTAGTGCCGTGCTGTATTGGCTCCCTATATCTCGACTGAAAGGTACCTTTAAGAACGAAATATTAGACAAACTATATATGGATCGAAAGCTACTGAGTAGGGCTACAACAGGCAAAAACAAGTAAGTCTTTACAATCAAGACTTTTGGAGAAAATGCAAGATGTAGTCAGTAAGTCCTGCCGATTTCGTTTTGTGCAGCAACTCCCAAAGCACGGCCTGTTAGTGCCGTGCTGTAATGGCTCTCTATATCTCGACTGAAAGGTACCTTTAAGAACGAAATATTAGACAAACTATATATGGATCGAAAGCTATTGAGTAGGGCTACAACATGCAAAAACAAGTAAGTCTTTAGCTTAAGACTTTTGGAGAAAATGGAAGATGTAGTCACTAAGCCCTTCTAATTTCGTTTTGTGCAGCAACTCCCATAGCACGGCTTGTTAGTGCCGTGCTGTATTGGCTCTCTATATCTCGACTGAAAGGTACCTTTAAGAACGAAATTTCGGACAAACTGTATATGGATCGAACGCTACTGAGTAGGGCTACAACATGCAAAAACAAGTAAGTCTTTACGTTCAAGACTTTTGGAGAAAATGCAAGATGTAGTCACTAAGTCCTGCCGATTTCGTTTTGTGCAGCAACTCCCATAGCACGGCTTGTTAGTGCCGTGCTGTATTGGCTCTCTATATCTCGACTGAAAGGTATCTTTAAGAACGATATTCCACACAAACTATATATGGATCGAAAGCTACTGAGTTGGGATACAACATGCAAAATTAAGTAAGTCTTTACACTCCAGTCTTGTGGAGAAAATGCAAGATGTAGTTGCTAAGCCCTTCTAATTTCGTTTTGTGCAGCAACTCCCATAGCACGGCTTTTAGTGCCGTGCTGTATTGGCTCTCTATATCTCGACTGAAAGGTACCTTTAAGAACGAAATTTCGGACAAACTATATATGCATCGAAAGCTATTGAGTAGGGCTACAACATGCAAAAACAAGTAAGTCTTTAGCTGAAGACTTTTGGAGAAAATGCAAGATGTAGTCACTAAGCCCTTCTAATTTCGTTTTGTGCAGCAACTCCCATAGCACGGCCTGTTAGTGCCGTGCTGTATTGGCTCCCTATATCTCGACTGAAAGGTACCTTTAAGAACGAAATATTAGACAAACTATATATGGATCGAAAGCTACTGAGTAGGGCTACAACATGCAAAAACAAGTAAGTCTTTACGTTCAAGACTTTTGGAGAAAATGCAAGATGTAGTCAGTAAGTCCTGCCGATTTCGTTTTGTGCAGCAACTCCCAAAGCACGGCCTGTTAGTGCCGTGCTGTAATGGCTCTCTATATCTCGACTGAAAGGTACCTTTAAGAACGAAATATTAGACAAACTATATATGGATCGAAAGCTATTGAGTAGGGCTACAACATGCAAAAACAAGTAAGTCTTTAGCTTAAGACTTTGGAGAAAATGGAAGATGTAGTCACTAAGCCCTTCTAATTTCGTTTTGTGCAGCAACTCCCATAGCACGGCTTGTTAGTGCCGTGCTGTATTGGCTCTCTATATCTCGACTGAAAGGTACCTTTGAGAACGAAATTTCGGACAAACTATATATGGATCGAACGCTACTGAGTAGGGCTACAACATGCAAAAACAAGTAAGTCTTTACGCTCAAGACTTTTGGGGAAAATGCAAGATGTAGTCACTAAGTCCTGCCGATTTCGTTTTGTGCAGCAACTCCCATAGCACGGCTTGTTAGTGCCGTGCTGTATTGGCTCTCTATATCTCGACTGAAAGGTAACTTTAAGAACGAAATGTCGGACAAACTATATATGGATCAAAAGCTACTGAGTAGGGCTACAACATGCAAAAACAAGTAAGTCTTTACGTTCAAGACTTTTGGAGATAATGCAAGATGTAGTCAGTAAGTCCTGCCGATTTCGTTTGTGCAGCAACTCCATAGCACGGCCTGTTAGTGCCGTGCTGTATTGGCTCTCTATATCTCGACTGAAAGGTATCTTTAAGAACGATATTCCACACAAACTATATATGGATCGAAAGCTACTGAGTTGGGATACAACATGCAAAATTAAGTAAGTCTTTACACTCCAGTCTTTGGAGAAAATGCAAGATGTAGTTGCTAAGCCCTTCTAATTTCGTTTTGTGCAGCAACTCCCATAGCACGGCTTGTTAGTGCCGTGCTGTATTGGCTCCCTATATCTCGACTGAAAGGTACCTTTAAGAACGAAATTTTAGACAAACTTTATATGGATCGAAAGTTTCTGAGTAGGGCTACAACATGCAACAACAAGCAAGTCTTTACGCTCAAGACTTTGGAGAAAATGCAAGATGTAGTCACTACCCTTCCAATTTCGTTTTGTGCAGCAACTCCCATAGCACGACCTGTTAGTGCCGTGCTGTATTGGCTCTCTATATCTCGACTGAAAGCTATCTTTAAGAACAAAATTTGGACAAACTATATATGGATCGAAAGCTACTGAGTTGGGCTACAACATGCAAAATTAAGTAAGTCTTTACACTCAAGTCTTTTGGAGAAAATGCAAGATGTAGTCACTAAAATTTGCCGATTTCGTTTTGTGCAGCAACTCCCATAGCACGTCCTGTTTTTAATAGTGCCGTGCTGTATTGACTCTCTATATCTCGACCGAAAGATACCTTTAAGAACGATATTCCACACAAACTATATATGGATCGAAAGCTATTGAGTAGGGCTACAACATGCAGAAACAAGTAAGTCTTTACGCTCAAGACTTTTGGAGAAAATAGAAGATGTAGTCACTACCCTTCTAATTTTGTTTTGTGCAGCAACTCCCATAGCACGGCCTGTTAGTGCCGTGCTGTATTGGCTCTCTATATCTCGACTGAAAGGTACCTTTAAGAACGAAATATTAGACAAACTATATATGGATCGAAAGCTATTGAGTAGGGCTACAACATGCAAAAACAAGTAAGTCTTTAGCTCAAGACTTTTGGAGAAAATGGAAGATGTATTCACTAAGCCCTTCTAATTTCGTTTTGTGCAGCAACTCCCATAGCACGGCTTGTTAGTGCCGTGCTGTATTGGCTCTCTATATCTCGACTGAAAGGTACCTTTAAGAACGAAATTTCGGACAAACTATATATGGATCGAAAGCTACTGAGTAGGGCTACAACATGCAACAACAAGTAAGTCTTTACGTTCAAGACTTTTGGAGAAAATGCAAGATGTAGTCAGTAAGTCCTGCCGATTTCGTTTTGTGCAGCAACTCCCATAGCACGGCCTGTTAGTGCCGTGCTGTATTGGCTCTCGATATGTCGGCCGTAAGATACCTTTAAGAACGATATTCCACACAAACTATATATGGATCGAAAGCTACTGAGTAGGGCTACAACATGCAAAAACAAGTAAGTCTTTACGCTCAAGACTTTTGGAGAAAATGCAAGATGTAGTCACTACCCTTCTAATTTCGTTTTGTGCAGCAACTCCCATAGCACGGCTGTTAGTGCCGTGCTGTATTGGCTCTCTATATCTCGACGGAAAGGTACCTTTAAGAACGAAATATTAGACAAACTATATATGGATCGAAAGCTATTGAGTAGGGCTACAACATGCGACAGCAAGTAAGTCTTTACGCTCAAGACTTTTGGAGAAAATGGAAGATGTATTCACTAAGCCCTTCTAATTTCGTTTTGTGCAGCAACTCCCATAGCACGGTTTGTTAGTGCCGTGCTGTATTGGCTCTCTATATGTCGGCCGTAAGGTACCTTTAAGAACGATATTCCACACAAACTATATATGGATCGAAAGCTACTTAGTAGGCTACAACATGCAAAAACAAGTAAGTCTTTACGTTCAAGACTTTTGGAGAAAATGCAAGATGTAGTCACTACCCTTCTAATTTCGTTTTGTGCAGCAACTCCCATAGCACGGCCTGTTAGTGCAATGCTGTATTGGCTCTCTATATCTCGACTGAAAGGTACCTTTAAGAACGAAATTTCGGACAAACTATATATGGATCGAAAGCTTCTGAGTAGGGCTACAACATGCAACAACAAGTAAGTCTTTACACTGAAGTCTTGTGGAGAAAATGCAAGATGTAGTCACTAAGTCCTGCCGATTTCGTTTTGTGCAGCAACTCCCATAGCACGGCCTGTTAGTGCCGTGCTGTATTTGGCTCTCTATATCTCGACTGAAAGGTACTTTTAAGAACGACATTTCGGACAAACTTTATATGGATCAAAAGCTACTGAGTAGGGCTACAACATGCAAAAACAAGTAAGTCTTTACACTGAAGTCTTGTGGAGAAAATGCAAGATGTAGTCACTAAGTCCTGCCGATTTCGTTTTGTGCAGCAACTCCCATAGCACGCCCTGTTAGTACCGTGCTGTATTGGGTCTTTATATGTCGACTGAAAGGTACCTTTAAGAACGAAATATTAGACAAACTATATATGGATCGAAAGCTATTGAGTAGGGCTAGAACATGCAAAAAGAAGTAAGTCTTTTCGCTCAAGACTTTTGGAGAAAATGCAAGATGTAGTTGCTAAGCCCTTCTAATTTCGTTTTCTGCAGGAACTCCCATAGCACGGCTTGTTAGTGCCGTGCTGTATTGGCTCTCTATATCTCGACTGAAAGGTACCTTTAAGAACGATATTCCACACAAACTATATATGGATCGAAAGCTTCTGAGTAGGGCTACAACATGCAACAACAAGTAAGTCTTTACGCTCAAGACTTTTGGAGAAAATGCAAGATTTAGTCAGTAAGTCCTGCCGATTTCGTTTTGTGCAGCAACTCCCATAGCACGGCCTGTTAGTGCCGTGCTGTATTGGCTCTCGATATCTCGACTGAAAGGTACCTTTAGGAACGAAATATTAGACAAACTATATATGGATCGAAAGCTATTGAGTAGGGCTACAACATGCAAAAACAAGTAAATCTTTACGCTCAAGATTTTTGGAGAAAATGGAAGATGTAGTTGCTAAGCCCTTCTAATTTCGTTTTGTGCAGCAACTCCCATAGCACGGCTTGTTAGTGCCGTGCTGTATTGGCTCCCTATATCTCGACTGAAAGGTACCTTTAAGAACGAAATTTTAGACAAACTTTATATGGATCGAAAGTTTCTGAGTAGGGCTACAACATGCAACAACAAGCAAGTCTTTACGCTCAAGACTTTTGGAGAAAATGCAAGATGTAGTCACTACCCTTCCAATTTCGTTTTGTGCAGCAACTCCCATAGCACGACCTGTTAGTGCCGTGCTGTATTGGCTCTCTATATCTCGACTGAAAGCTATCTTTAAGAACAAAATTTTGGACAAACTATATATGGATCGAAAGCTACTGAGTTGGGCTACAACATGCAAAATTAAGTAAGTCTTTACACTCAAGTCTTTTGGAGAAAATGCAAGATGTAGTCACTAAAATTTGCCGATTTCGTTTTGTGCAGCAACTCCCATAGCACGTCCTGTTTTTAATAGTGCCGTGCTGTATTGACTCTCTATATCTCGACCGAAAGATACCTTTAAGAACGATATTCCACACAAACTATATATGGATCGAAAGCTATTGAGTAGGGCTACAACATGCAGAAACAAGTAAGTCTTTACGCTCAAGACTTTTGGAGAAAATAGAAGATGTAGTCACTACCCTTCTAATTTTGTTTTGTGCAGCAACTCCCATAGCACGGCCTGTTAGTGCCGTGCTGTATTGGCTCTCTATATCTCGACTGAAAGGTACCTTTAAGAACGAAATATTAGACAAACTATATATGGATCGAAAGCTATTGAGTAGGGCTACAACATGCAAAAACAAGTAAGTCTTTAGCTCAAGACTTTTGGAGAAAATGGAAGATGTATTCACTAAGCCCTTCTAATTTCGTTTTGTGCAGCAACTCCCATAGCACGGCTTGTTAGTGCCGTGCTGTATTGGCTCTCTATATCTCGACTGAAAGGTACCTTTAAGAACGAAATTTCGGACAAACTATATATGGATCGAAAGCTACTGAGTAGGGCTACAACATGCAAAAACAAGTAAGTCTTTACGTTCAAGACTTTTGGAGAAAATGCAAGATGTAGTCAGTAAGTCCTGCCGATTTCGTTTTGTGCAGCAACTCCCATAGCACGGCCTGTTAGTGCCGTGCTGTATTGGCTCTCGATATGTCGGCCGTAAGGTACCTTTAAGAACGATATTCCACACAAACTATATATGGATCGAAAGCTACTGAGTAGGGCTACAACATGCAAAAACAAGTAAGTCTTTACGCTCAAGACTTTTGGAGAAAATGCAAGATGTAGTCACTACCCTTCTAATTTCGTTTTGTGCAGCAACTCCCATAGCACGGCCTGTTAGTGCCGTGCTGTATTGGCTCTCTATATCTCGACGGAAAGGTACCTTTAAGAACGAAATATTAGACAAACTATATATGGATGGAAAGCTATTGAGTAGGGCTACAACATGCGACAGCAAGTAAGTCTTTACGCTCAAGACTTTTGGAGAAAATGGAAGATGTATTCACTAAGCCCTTCTAATTTCGTTTTGTGCAGCAACTCCCATAGCACGGTTTGTTAGTGCCGTGCTGTATTGGCTCTCTATATGTCGGCCGTAAGGTACCTTTAAGAACGATATTCCACACAAACTATATATGGATCGAAAGCTACTTAGTAGGGCTACAACATGCAAAAACAAGTAAGTCTTTACGTTCAAGACTTTTGGAGAAAATGCAAGATGTAGTCACTACCCTTCTAATTTCGTTTTGTGCAGCAACTCCCATAGCACGGCCTGTTAGTGCAATGCTGTATTGGCTCTCTATATCTCGACTGAAAGGTACCTTTAAGAACGAAATTTCGGACAAACTATATATGGATCGAAAGCTTCTGAGTAGGGCTACAACATGCAACAACAAGTAAGTCTTTACACTGAAGTCTTGTGGAGAAAATGCAAGATGTAGTCACTAAGTCCTGCCGATTTCGTTTTGTGCAGCAACTCCCATAGCACGGCCTGTTAGTGCCGTGCTGTATTTGGCTCTCTATATCTCGACTGAAAGGTACTTTTAAGAACGAAATTTCGGACAAACTTTATATGGATCAAAAGCTACTGAGTAGGGCTACAACATGCAAAAACAAGTAAGTCTTTACACTGAAGTCTTGTGGAGAAAATGCAAGATGTAGTCACTAAGTCCTGCCGATTTCGTTTTGTGCAGCAACTCCCATAGCACGCCCTGTTAGTACCGTGCTGTATTGGGTCTTTATATGTCGACTGAAAGGTACCTTTAAGAACGAAATATTAGACAAACTATATATGGATCGAAAGCTATTGAGTAGGGCTAGAACATGCAAAAAGAAGTAAGTCTTTTCGCTCAAGACTTTTGGAGAAAATGCAAGATGTAGTTGCTAAGCCCTTCTAATTTCGTTTTGTGCAGGAACTCCCATAGCACGGCTTGTTAGTGCCGTGCTGTATTGGCTCTCTATATCTCGACTGAAAGGTACCTTTAAGAACGATATTCCACACAAACTATATATGGATCGAAAGCTTCTGAGTAGGGCTACAACATGCAACAACAAGTAAGTCTTTACGCTCAAGACTTTTGGAGAAAATGCAAGATTTAGTCAGTAAGTCCTGCCGATTTCGTTTTGTGCAGCAACTCCCATAGCACGGCCTGTTAGTGCCGTGCTGTATTGGCTCTCGATATCTCGACTGAAAGGTACCTTTAGGAACGAAATATTAGACAAACTATATATGGATCGAAAGCTATTGAGTAGGGCTACAACATGCAAAAACAAGTAAATCTTTACGCTCAAGATTTTTGGAGAAAATGGAAGATGTAGTTGCTAAGCCCTTCTAATTTCGTTTTGTGCAGCAACTCCCATAGCACGGCTTGTTAGTGCCGTGCTGTATTGGCTCCCTATATCTCGACTGAAAGGTACCTTTAAGAACGAAATTTTAGACAAACTTTATATGGATCGAAAGTTTCTGAGTAGGGCTACAACATGCAACAACAAGCAAGTCTTTACGCTCAAGACTTTTGGAGAAAATGCAAGATGTAGTCACTACCCTTCCAATTTCGTTTTGTGCAGCAACTCCCATAGCACGACCTGTTAGTGCCGTGCTGTATTGGCTCTCTATATCTCGACTGAAAGCTATCTTTAAGAACAAAATTTTGGACAAACTATATATGGATCGAAAGCTACTGAGTTGGGCTACAACATGCAAAATTAAGTAAGTCTTTACACTCAAGTCTTTTGGAGAAAATGCAAGATGTAGTCACTAAAATTTGCCGATTTCGTTTTGTGCAGCAACTCCCATAGCACGTCCTGTTTTAATAGTGCCGTGCTGTATTGACTCTCTATATCTCGACCGAAAGATACCTTTAAGAACGATATTCCACACAAACTATATATGGATCGAAAGCTATTGAGTAGGGCTACAACATGCAGCAACAAGTAAGTCTTTACGCTCAAGACTTTTGGAGAAAATAGAAGATGTAGTCACTACCCTTCTAATTTTGTTTTGTGCAGCAACTCCCATAGCACGGCCTGTTAGTGCCGTGCTGTATTGGCTCTCTATATCTCGACTGAAAGGTACCTTTAAGAACGAAATATTAGACAAACTATATATGGATCGAAAGCTATTGAGTAGGGCTACAACATGCAAAAACAAGTAAGTCTTTAGCTCAAGACTTTTGGAGAAAATGGAAGATGTATTCACTAAGCCCTTCTAATTTCGTTTTGTGCAGCAACTCCCATAGCACGGCTTGTTAGTGCCGTGCTGTATTGGCTCTCTATATCTCGACTGAAAGGTACCTTTAAGAACGAAATTTCGGACAAACTATATATGGATCGAAAGCTATTGAGTAGGGCTACAACATGCGACAGCAAGTAAGTCTTTACGCTCAAGACTTTTGGAGAAAATGGAAGATGTATTCACTAAGCCCTTCTAATTTCGTTTTGTGCAGCAACTCCCATAGCACGGTTTGTTAGTGCCGTGCTGTATTGGCTCTCTATATGTCGGCCGTAAGGTACCTTTAAGAACGATATTCCACACAAACTATATATGGATCGAAAGCTACTGAGTAGGGCTACAACATGCAAAAACAAGTAAGTCTTTACGTTCAAGACTTTTGGAGAAAATGCAAGATGTAGTCACTACCCTTCTAATTTCGTTTTGTGCAGCAACTCCCATAGCACGGCCTGTTAGTGCAATGCTGTATTGGCTCTCTATATCTCGACTGAAAGGTACCTTTAAGAACGAAATTTCGGACAAACTATATATGGATCGAAAACTTCTGAGTAGGGCTACAACATGCAACAACAAGTAAGTCTTTACACTGAAGTCTTGTGGAGAAAATGCAAGATGTAGTCACTAAGTCCTGCCGATTTCGTTTTGTGCAGCAACTCCCATAGCACGGCCTGTTAGTGCCGTGCTGTATTTGGCTCTCTATATCTCGACTGAAAGGTACTTTTAAGAACGAAATTTCGGACAAACTTTATATGGATCAAAAGCTACTGAGTAGGGCTACAACATGCAAAAACAAGTAAGTCTTTACACTGAAGTCTTGTGGAGAAAATGCAAGATGTAGTCACTAAGTCCTGCCGATTTCGTTTTGTGCAGCAACTCCCATAGCACGCCCTGTTAGTACCGTGCTGTATTGGGTCTTTATATGTCGACTGAAAGGTACCTTTAAGAACGAAATATTAGACAAACTATATATGGATCGAAAGCTATTGAGTAGGGCTAGAACATGCAAAAAGAAGTAAGTCTTTTCGCTCAAGACTTTTGGAGAAAATGCAAGATGTAGTTGCTAAGCCCTTCTAATTTCGTTTTGTGCAGGAACTCCCATAGCACGGCTTGTTAGTGCCGTGCTGTATTGGCTCTCTATATCTCGACTGAAAGGTACCTTTAAGAACGATATTCCACACAAACTATATATGGATCGAAAGCTTCTGAGTAGGGCTACAACATGCAACAACAAGTAAGTCTTTACGCTCAAGACTTTTGGAGAAAATGCAAGATTTAGTCAGTAAGTCCTGCCGATTTCGTTTTGTGCAGCAACTCCCATAGCACGGCCTGTTAGTGCCGTGCTGTATTGGCTCTCGATATCTCGACTGAAAGGTACCTTTAGGAACGAAATATTAGACAAACTATATATGGATCGAGAGCTATTGAGTAGGGCTACAACATGCAAAAACAAGTAAATCTTTACGCTCAAGATTTTTGGAGAAAATGGAAGATGTAGTTGCTAAGCCCTTCTAATTTTGTTTTGTGCAGCAACTCCCATAGCACGGCCTGTTAGTGCCGTGCTGTATTGGCTCCCTATATCTCGACTGAAAGGTACCTTTAAGAACGAACTTTTAAACAAACTATATATGGATCAAAAGCTTCTGAGTAGGGCTACAACATGCAAAAACAAGTAAGTCTTTACGCTCAAGACTTTTGGAGAAAATGCAAGATGTAGTCAGTAAGTCCTGCCGATTTCGTTTTGTGCAGCAACTCCCATAGCACGGCCTGTTAGTGCCGTGCTGTATTGGCTCCCTATATCTCGACTGAAAGGTACCTTTAAGAACGAAATTTTAGACAAACTATATATGGATCAAAAGCTTTTGAGTCGGGCTGCAACATGCAAAAACAAGTAAGTCTTTACGCACAAGACTTTTGGAGAAAATGCAAGATGTAGTCAGTAAGTCCTGCCGATTTCGTTTTGTGCAGCAACTCCCATAGCACGGCCTGTTAGTGCCGTGCTGTATTGGCTCTCGATATCTCGACTGAAAGGTACCTTTAGGAACGAAATATTAGACAAACTATATATGGATCGAAAGCTATTGAGTAGGGCTACAACATGCAAAAATAAGTAAATCTTTACGCTCAAGATTTCTGGAGAAAATGGAAGATGTAGTTGCTAAGCCCTTCTAATTTCGTTTTGTGCAGCAACTCCCATAGCACGGCCTGTTAGTGCCGTGCTGTATTGGCTCCCTATATCTCGACTGAAAGGTACCTTTAAGAACGAAATTTTAAACAAACTATATATGGATCAAAAGCTTCTGAGTAGGGCTACAACATGCAAAAACAAGTAAGTCTTTACGCTCAAGACTTTTGGAGAAAATGCAAGATGTAGTCAGTAAGTCCTGCCGATTTCGTTTTGTGCAGCAACTCCCATAGCACGGCCTGTTAGTGCCGTGCTGTATTGGCTCCCTATATCTCGACTGAAAGGTACCTTTAAGAACGAAATGTTAGTGCCGTGCTGTATTTGGCTCTCTATATCTCGACTGAAAGGTACTTTTAAGAACGAAATTTCGGACAAACTATATATGGATCAAAAGCTACTGAGTAGGGCTACAACATGCAAAAACAAGTAAGTCTTTACACTCAAGTCTTGTGGAGAAAATGCAAGATGTAGTCACTAAGTCCTGCCGATTTCGTTTTGTGCAGCAACTCCCATAGCACGCCCTGTTAGTACCGTGCTGTATTGGCTCTCTATATCTCGACGGAAAGGTACCTTTAAGAACGAAATATTAGACAAACTATATATGGATCGAAAGCTATTGAGTAGGGCTACAACATGCGACAGCAAGTAAGTCTTTACGCTCAAGACTTTTGGAGAAAATGGAAGATGTATTCACTAAGCCCTTCTAATTTCGTTTTGTGCAGCAACTCCCATAGCACGGTTTGTTAGTGCCGTGCTGTATTGGCTCTCTATATGTCGGCCGTAAGGTACCTTTAAGAACGATATTCCACACAAACTATATATGGATCGAAAGCTACTGAGTAGGGCTACAACATGCAAAAACAAGTAAGTCTTTACGTTCAAGACTTTTGGAGAAAATGCAAGATGTAGTCACTACCCTTCTAATTTCGTTTTGTGCAGCAACTCCCATAGCACGGCCTGTTAGTGCAATGCTGTATTGGCTCTCTATATCTCGACTGAAAGGTACCTTTAAGAACGAAATTTCGGACAAACTATATATGGATCGAAAGCTTCTGAGTAGGGCTACAACATGCAACAACAAGTAAGTCTTTACACTGAAGTCTTGTGGAGAAAATGCAAGATGTAGTCACTAAGTCCTGCCGATTTCGTTTTGTGCAGCAACTCCCATAGCACGGCCTGTTAGTGCCGTGCTGTATTTGGCTCTCTATATCTCGACTGAAAGGTACTTTTAAGAACGAAATTTCGGACAAACTTTATATGGATCAAAAGCTACTGAGTAGGGCTACAACATGCAAAAACAAGTAAGTCTTTACACTGAAGTCTTGTGGAGAAAATGCAAGATGTAGTCACTAAGTCCTGCCGATTTCGTTTTGTGCAGCAACTCCCATAGCACGCCCTGTTAGTACCGTGCTGTATTGGGTCTTTATATGTCGACTGAAAGGTACCTTTAAGAACGAAATATTAGACAAACTATATATGGATCGAAAGCTATTGAGTAGGGCTAGAACATGCAAAAAGAAGTAAGTCTTTTCGCTCAAGACTTTTGGAGAAAATGCAAGATGTAGTTGCTAAGCCCTTCTAATTTCGTTTTGTGCAGGAACTCCCATAGCACGGCTTGTTAGTGCCGTGCTGTATTGGCTCTCTATATCTCGACTGAAAGGTACCTTTAAGAACGATATTCCACACAAACTATATATGGATCGAAAGCTATTGAGTAGGGCTACAACATGCAAAAACAAGTAAATCTTTACGCTCAAGATTTTTGGAGAAAATGGAAGATGTAGTTGCTAAGCCCTTCTAATTTTGTTTTGTGCAGCAACTCCCATAGCACGGCCTGTTAGTGCCGTGCTGTATTGGCTCCCTATATCTCGACTGAAAGGTACCTTTAAGAACGAACTTTTAAACAAACTATATATGGATCAAAAGCTTCTGAGTAGGGCTACAACATGCAAAAACAAGTAAGTCTTTACGCTCAAGACTTTTGGAGAAAATGCAAGATGTAGTCAGTAAGTCCTGCCGATTTCGTTTTGTGCAGCAACTCCCATAGCACGGCCTGTTAGTGCCGTGCTGTATTGGCTCCCTATATCTCGACTGAAAGGTACCTTTAAGAACGAAATTTTAGACAAACTATATATGGATCAAAAGCTTTTGAGTCGGGCTGCAACATGCAAAAACAAGTAAGTCTTTACGCACAAGACTTTTGGAGAAAATGCAAGATGTAGTCAGTAAGTCCTGCCGATTTCGTTTTGTGCAGCAACTCCCATAGCACGGCCTGTTAGTGCCGTGCTGTATTGGCTCTCGATATCTCGACTGAAAGGTACCTTTAGGAACGAAATATTAGACAAACTATATATGGATCGAAAGCTATTGAGTAGGGCTACAACATGCAAAAATAAGTAAATCTTTACGCTCAAGATTTCTGGAGAAAATGGAAGATGTAGTTGCTAAGCCCTTCTAATTTCGTTTTGTGCAGCAACTCCCATAGCACGGCCTGTTAGTGCCGTGCTGTATTGGCTCCCTATATCTCGACTGAAAGGTACCTTTAAGAACGAAATTTTAAACAAACTATATATGGATCAAAAGCTTCTGAGTAGGGCTACAACATGCAAAAACAAGTAAGTCTTTACGCTCAAGACTTTTGGAGAAAATGCAAGATGTAGTCAGTAAGTCCTGCCGATTTCGTTTTGTGCAGCAACTCCCATAGCACGGCCTGTTAGTGCCGTGCTGTATTGGCTCCCTATATCTCGACTGAAAGGTACCTTTAAGAACGAAATGTTAGTGCCGTGCTGTATTTGGCTCTCTATATCTCGACTGAAAGGTACTTTTAAGAACGAAATTTCGGACAAACTATATATGGATCAAAAGCTACTGAGTAGGGCTACAACATGCAAAAACAAGTAAGTCTTTACACTCAAGTCTTGTGGAGAAAATGCAAGATGTAGTCACTAAGTCCTGCCGATTTCGTTTTGTGCAGCAACTCCCATAGCACGCCCTGTTAGTACCGTGCTGTATTGGGTCTTTATATGTCGACTGAAAGGTACCTTTAAGAACGAAATATTAGACAAACTATATATTGATCGAAAGCTATTGAGTAGGGCTACAACATGCAAAAACAAGTAAGTCGTTTCGCTCAAGACTTTTGGAGAAAATGCAAGATGTAGTTGCTAAGCCCTTCTAATTTCGTTTTGTGCAGCAACTCCCATAGCACGGCTTGTTAGTGCCGTGCTGTATTGGCTCTCTATATCTCGACTGAAAGGTACCTTTAAGAACGATATACCACACAAACTATATATGGATCGAAAGCTACTGAGTTGGGTTACAACATGCAAAAACAAGTAAGTCTTTACGCTCAAGACTTTTGGAGAAAATGCAAGATGTAGTTGCTAAGCCCTTCTAATTTCGTTTTGTGCAGCAACTCCCATAGCACGGCTTGTTAGTGCCGTGCGGTATTGGCTCTCTATATCTCGACCGAAAGGTACCTTTAAGAACGAAATTTCAGACAAACTATATATGGATCGAAAGCTACTGAGTAGGGCTACAACATGCAAAACCAAGTAAGTCTTTACGCTCAAGGCTTTTGGAGAAAATGCAAGATGTAGTCACTAAGTCCTGCCATTTTCGTTTTGTGCAGCAACTCCCATAGCACGGCCTGTCAGTGCCTTGCTGTATTTGCTCTCTATATCTCGACCAAAAGACCTTTAAGAACGAAATTTCAGACAAACTATATATGGATCGAAAGCTACTGAGTAGGGCTACAACATGCAAAAACAAGTAAGTCTTTACGCTCAAGACCTTTGGAGAAAATGCAAGATGTAGTTGCTAAGCCCTTCTAATTTCGTTTTGTGCGGCAACTCCCATAGCACGGCTTGTTAGTGCCGTGCTGTATTGGGTCTATATATGTCGGCCGTAAGGTACCTTTAAGAACGAAATTCCATACAAACTCTGTATGGTTCGAAAGCTGCTGAGTAGGGCTACAACATGCAAAAACAAGTAAGTCTTTACGCTCAAGACTTTTGGAGAAAATGGAAGATGTATTCACTAAGCCCTTCTAATTTCGTTTTGTGCAGCAACTCCCATAGCACGGCTTGTTAGTGCCGTGCTGTATTGGGTCTATATATGTCGGCCGTAAGGTACCTTTAAGAACGAAATTCCATACAAACTCTGTATGGATCGAAAGCTGCTGAGTAGGGCTACAACATGCAAAAACAAGTAAGTCTTTACACTCAGGATTATTGGAGAAAATGCAAGATGTAGTAACTGAGTCTCGCGAGTTTCGATCTGTGCAGTAAGTGGCAAAGCTAGGCCTATCAGTGCCCTCTCGACTGGCTCTCTATATCTCGATCACAAGGTACTTTAAAACTGGAAAAATTTCAGACAAACTGTACGGTTTTTGGAAAGCTGTTGTACAGGCTTACAACATGCCAAACAACCAAGTCTTCAGACCCAAGAATTTTGGAGAAAATGCAAGATGTAGTAACTGGGTCTCGCGATTTTTGTCTTGTGCAGTAAGTGGCATAGCAAGGCCTATCAGAGCCCTGCTCGACTGGCTCTGTATGTCTCGATCACAAGGTACTTTAAAATTGGAAATTTCAGACAAACTCTACGCATTTGAAAAGCTGTTGAACAGGCCTACAATATGTCAAACAACCAAGTCTTCAGACCAAAGAATTTTGGAGAAAATGCAAGATGTAGCGCCGGTCTGCGACTGGCTCTCTACATCTCAATCAAAAGGTACCTTAAAATTGGAAATTACAGACAAACTCTACGCCGTTGGAAAGCTCTTGAACAGGCCTACAACATCAAATTTGCCAGTTTTTGACATGGATAGGGAGCTGGATAGTGCGACTACATTCAGCAACAAACTTGAAGTCGGCCGACCAAATCTAACTGGAGATAATTTGAAATGAACTGAATGGGTTTAATTTCGGTAGAATTAATTTTTGGCGCTTTTTCCTGTATGACTGCCTCTCATCGGGCTTAAATTTCTGCACATGGATAGAGACCTGAATAGCATGACTATATTCTACAACAAATGTGGAGTTTGCAGACCAAATTTAACTGTAGATAGTTTGAAATAAGTGTCCATGTTTTGGCGGAGTTTATTTCTGTGTGATATTTCCCATGATGACTGCCTGTCAGCGGGCCCGACATTGCTGGTGACATTTACTTGCTATATCTCGAGTTTAAGTGCCCTTGTCAAAAGAAATTCGCCGATTTTTTGACAGGGATAGAAAGCTTGATAGTGTGTCTTTATTCCACATCAAATTTGGAGTCTGCAAACCAAATCTAACTGAAGACAATTTGGCATAAGCGTCCACGTTTGGGCGGAGTGTATTTCTGTGCGCTATTCCCGTGTGACTCTCTGTCTTTGGCATGGATCAATAGAATTGAGGAAATTAGTCATGAGAAATTCCCCAATATTTCTGCATGGATATAGAGCTGGATAGTATGGATACATTCTACAAGTATGAAGCGCGCAAACCCAATACTCGTGGAGAAAGAAAAAATGTTGCTGAGTTTCCCTCTGTGTTTATTATTTTCCAGTTGACTGACCTTTGTTCTTGAGTTTGGGAACTCGTTCCCAAGGGTCAAAGTACTCAGTTGCAAGTGGTACTCGATAGCTTGGTAATCGTTTGCGCCAGTGTCCGATGTGCGCACACACTTGGGTGTTACTTTTGAAACCAAAATGTGTCATTTAGCGGTTTTCACGAATTAACACTGTAGTGGACTTGGGTGTTACTTCATGGTGTCGGTGACGAATTATTGTAAGGAGAAATAGAAAAGACAGAAGATTTATTCTAACGAATTCAAAACGGTGATAAGCCCGATTACCCAAAAAGTTTATAGCTGTGATAGGTTGCTATCTACACGCATAGCTGGCAGCTACATGTACATGCCAGCTTGCGAGCATCGGATATCGTATAACCAACCAGAAGCTGTGCCAGCTTGTATTCGCTTTGATCAGTTGCAGAGAACGAGCCGGGGTGAGTAGACATGCTTTTGTTACACTGCACGTTTATCGTACCCTTGTGTGCGAGGGGTTACCTTATGAGTTTGTTTCTGCATTCAATAGGGGACATTGAACAATAGAGGACAATAGGGTCCCCAATTCCCGAGAGGTCCCCGATTTAGATTCGTGTACAAATCATATGGGATGTCTTCCAAAAAGGGGCAATAGGGGGTCCCCGATTGCACGCAAATACACACTTGGGTGCTTTTGCGAACGGTGTGAACATTGTACTGGTCTGCTCTAACCTTCCATACTCTTTGTAGACCTGTAAACAAAAGAAGTTCACAGAAAAATTGCCTGGGTTAATGTTACCCCAAAGAGGGGGAAAACTGCAACTACCCAAAATTGGGTTGTACTTTACCAAATTGTTTGGGTCATAATGTCTGTTAAATTCAACCAAATTTGTGGTCATACAAGACCAAATTTAATTTTGTCTTGTATGACTTCAACTTTTGTTCCTTAGTTGTGCACTCTAAAAACATAGTGTAAATGTTTGTTGAGTCAAGGTGTTGGTTAACATAATTGAGTACATTTTCAAACAATTATTGATTTAAACCCTTAAACGTTATTGCGCATCGCTTATGTAATATACGTGTATTTCCCCTCCACAAGGAACCTTTTGCTCAATAATGCGTAGCCTGTAAAATCTCACTCCGAGAAATTGATCAACGCATTGTTGTTTACTCCGAAATGGGCAGAAAGTTTGCTACAATGTGTGAGGTAGACCATGTTTACATCGCATGAGTAGGCGTGAGCGGATTGCTCAAGATGGAGGAAGTATGCGAGACTTTGACGTCGTAGGGATTAGCACAACTCATCCCCATTTTTGAAGAAAGGTTTGAACATAGAGAGTTTTCGCTCACGACGTGTAGCCTTCTACATATCGTAGACTATTTTGGTGTGGTAAACGTGCGACCATCGTGTATTTTTCATGTTAATTACCCATGTTTTCATTTTCATTGATCTTAAAGTCCCTGCACTCACATCGTTTGATTATGCTGTAAATCGATGACACACGTGCAACATCATCGGTGAATCGAGGACAGGAACCAAATCGAGGACGACCTCGATTAGAAAACGTGTACAAAACCAATGAGAGCTAGAGACGAAAAAAGTTAAAATACAAACAAAGGAAAGGGGAGAGGAACAAAAGAAAATCCTCGATTTACACCATAAACAAAAGTGCTACATTCAGTCTGTGTGTGCATATGCAACACAGGCACCGAATTCGAAGGCATCCAACACGTATAGCGAAACCGTTGTGCTGTCGAGTCGGTACACCAAAAGTTAATTCTCCTATTCTGTAAGCAGAAAAGCAGTTATCCACCTTTGAACCTATTACTGTATAGTGTGCCATCTGATTAGGCTGTGTGTTATCGTGAATTCCCCCTAACCTCTTATCTGGACTATACCTTGAACTTCCTTAACCTCTTATGTCGGGTATAGGTGTAAGTGTTGTTTCTACCGTGGTGTCGAAGTCTGGCTAGAGAAAAAGGTCTCTGTATACATATAATTTGAAGGGGCAACTGTTTGGCTGTTTCGGTACCTTTACCGAAACAGCCATTGTTTTCGTTAAGATTTTTTTCCCAGACTTTTCCCACAGCATTTTTACGCGTTTTCATCGTGCATGGCACTTGGTACGTACTTCAACCGGGATGTGTTAAAGATTGGAAATCGATGTGACGTCATGATGACGTTATTATGCGTCGCATGACGTCACACTGAAGATGCATAAATTCGAAGCCCTGTGAGAATGTAATTATGTATTATATACATGACAATACCTTGAATTGTACACATCCCAATATGTACAGAAATACACATACTTCCTGGATGAAACTTCTACTTAAAAGTGTACATGCCAGATATCACCGAAACAATTGCCGAAACAGCCCTGTGTTTGTCCACACGAATTGTGTATTCAGTGAATAGGTTTTGAGTGGATAAGTCAACAAGGACGCTGATCAACTGAGATGTTAATAAATCGACACTGCCGCTTGTTCTGCAGACTTGGTGTCTTTGGTTTCTTCATTTATTTTATCTCACAATTAGCAGTGTAAATTTCACCAATACCAGGGCGGTATATTTCATTTTCAACGGAAATGTTCGGGAATATTCCAGTATATAGGGCTGTCTGCAGGGTAGCGACTATAATAGTGACTTCAAAGTAGGGCCGTTAGTTCCGTTATAAAATATAAGTGCATGATGTCAAGTGTGACACCAAATTGTAATACCATCATGTTTCATGATAATCAATATGTTTTTACAAATCGCATTTTGTGCCTTTATGAAGACGTTTTTCCTCAATTATGAGCACAAATGTTTGACCTACTAAAGATATTAAAAAAACAACTTGTTTTCCAACTTTGCTAAAAAAAAAAGTGGCGAGTTAAAGCTGTCCTGAGAATGTGTTGACGATATGGACCAATGCATTGAAAGAGGATGTTGGAATGCTGTTTTTTGAAATATGTACACAAAGACCTGTATGTGAAAAACATTAAGGGATCTGTTTATGACATAAGGATGTGCTTTTCAAAGAGTTTTGACGTTTGTCAACCATTGAACCAATTGTGTTCAACAAAACATGCAAATTCAAAGATACACGAAAAGACATCATGAGTTCATCAGAAATGTGATTTTTATAACAAATGTAAACAAGGTCCGGCCAATCATCATGAAACTTGCCGAGCACTTCGAATGATGCCAATATACAAAATGGCAAAACAATTAATAATGATGTCAAAATTGATTTTTTGTTATAACTCATTCAGATTGACTACTGAGGACAGTTATACACAAGGTGTGCAGTCATGTCGCCGAGGCAGCGTGATAGTCTTTTTTCCAGCTGTTTGTTAACCTGTGCATTGGTCACCCTAGTCTGGATGTCCGATCTATGTGTAGCAGGTAAAAACATGTATTCCTGAATGATAATGTTTTTGTGCAAAAAGGGACCAGACTCTTTTTTTTTTCCAGCCTCGCTTTGTTTACGTTGATTTGAATGGGAAAAATGAAGATGGCTGCAACATGATAATGGTCTATTGTGACTCGCCTGTAAAACTATGGTTGCACTTAAAGGGCCCATAAACCATTTCTTGGGAACATATTTCGCGCTGCGTTCTTATCCTCTATATGGAAACTAATTGACATCCTATTTTAATGAAAAGTGCATTTGTTTAAACATTTAAAATTGTCCGTGCTTTTCCGGACAACTGAGGGCATTTCAAAAACACAACAAACAAATCACAAAAGAAAAAGAAGGTTAACAACAGCAAAATATCCAGAATTCTGGCAACTTTCTGTGCATAAACCAATAAATAAACAACATTGAGGTTTCTACCTGATATGACATCACACTTTTGCTCATGCTCATGAATGTGGATATTGCATTGGCATAAAAAACCAAAAGGCGCCTAAAAATCCTTGAAAATGGCAAAATGACAATTGAAAATAAGGTTAAATGGGACACATAGGTGCATATTCAAGGGGTGCATTAAAAAAAATCTTTGGCCCTTTAAATTGTCTGCAACTTAAGAGGTCGGCCCCGTTGGGCTTAATTTATGACTTTTCTTAAATTTCTCGGAGTTGTTTTTTTGTTTGTTTAAATGGGAACGCGGCTCAATTAGGAATTCTGGTTAGGGTGAACCTAAACAATAGATCCAACGAAATAGCCACGTTCTGAATGGAAAATATTATGGCGGGGACGTCTCTATCATCCGAAGTACCATTGGTCCGACGACCCATTTGTCCGAAGTCTCATTGGTCCGACGGTCCATTGGTCTATACGTTCCTTTGGTATAAACGTCCCGTTGGTCCAAAGTCCCATTGGTCCGAATCTCATTGGTCCGAAATCCCATTGGTCCGACGCCCCATAGGGTAAGGGTTAGGGTCAGTCTACTGAACCAGTGGAACTATTCAGTATTATGTTTCGTCGGACCAATGGGACGTCGGATAAATGGGACTTTCGGACCCATGACACTTCGGACTATCGAGACGTAACCAATATTATATTGCTGTTGAATTTACAGTTCAGCCTCCCAGTGATCACCAGAGAACTACAATCTGAGTTTGGTATTGAGGGAGGTGTCATAGTATTTGTATGCCAGGCATCAGGTGATCCTGAACCATCGTTCCGCTGGGAAAAAGGATCTCGCAATGCCCAAAACACCAGATCCGAAATCTTTTCTATGCCTTTGGATCTGTTCTGAGGATTGAGCCATTAAGAGATGGTCGTGATGATGCAGAATTTCACTGTATGCTTCAAACATCGCTGGAACAGCAAGAAGCACTGCAAGGCTCCAGGTTTATACAAGTAAGAGAGATTTAAAAGGCACATTAATAAAGTATACATGTATATAATTAACAGTTGTTGACTGCTGTGATGTGGGATGTGTCGTTTTAAACACCCGAGGGTGCTATGCACCCAGAGGGTGTTCAAAACGTCATATTTCACATCACAGCAGTCAACAATTGTTTGTTATACCCTGTCTGGATTCTTTGAATTTGGATTCAAAATTATTTAGGACATGCTGATGATGTTTT